>NC_080671.1:342719665-342755503 GCF_030247195.1 Topomyia yanbarensis
GTATGAGATTGAGTATGAGATTGAGTATGAGATTGAGTACGAGATTGAGTATGAGATTGAGTATCAGATTGAGTATGAGATTGAGAATGAGATTGAATGTGAGATTGAGCATGAAATTGAGATTGAGTATGAGATTGAGTATGAGATTGAGTATGAGATTGAGTATGAGATTGAGTATGAGATTGAGTATGAGATTGAGTATGAGATTGAGATTGAGATTGAGTATGAGATTGAGATTGAGTATGAGATTGAGTTTGGGTATGAGATTGAGTATGAGATTGAGTATGCGATTGAGTATGAGTTTGAGTATGAGATTGAGTAAGAGTTTGAGTATGAGATTGAGTATGAGATAGAGTATGAGATTGAGATTCAGTATGAGATTGAGATTGAGTATGAGATTGAGATTGAGTGTGAGATTGAGTATGAGATTGAGCTTGAGATTGAGTATGAGATTGAGTATGAGTTGAGTATGAGATTGAGTATGAGATTGAGTATGCGATTGAGTGTGAGATTGAGTATGATATTGAGTATGAGACTGAGGTTAGGTTAGGTTAGGTTAGGTTAAGTTATGTTAGGTTAAGTTAGGTTAAGTTAGGTTAAGTTAGGTTAAGTTAGGTTAAGTTAGGTTAAGTTAGGTTAAGTTGGGTTAAGTTTGGTTAGGTTAGGTTAGGTTATGTTTGGTTATGTTAGGTTAAGTTAGGTTAGGTTAAGTTAGGTTAAGTTAGGTTAAGTTAGGTTAGGTTAATTTAAGTTAAGGTAAGTTAGGTTAAGTTAAGTTAGGCTAAGTAAGGTTTGGTTAAGTTAAGTTAGGTTAAGTAAGGTTGGGTTAAGTTAGGTTATGTTAGGTTAGGTTAAGTTAGGTTAAGTTAGGTTAAGTTAGGTTAAGTTAGGTTAAGTTAGGTTAAGTTAGGTTAAGTTAGGTTAAGTTAGGTTAAGTTAGGTTAAGTTAGGTTAAGTTAGGTTAAGTTAGATTAAGTTAGGTTAAGTTAGGTTAAGTTAGGTTAAGTTAGGTTAAGTTAGGTTAGGTTATGTTAGGTTATGTTAGGTTATGTTAGGTTAAGTTAGGTTAAGTTAGGTTAAGTTAGGTTAAGTTAGGTTAAGTTAGGTTAAGTTAGGTTAAGTTGAGTTAAGTTGAGTTAAGTTACGTTAAGTTAGGTTAAGTTAGGTTAAGTTAAGTTAGGTTAAGTTAAGTTAGGCTAAGTAAGGTTTGGTTAAGTTAAGTTAGGTTAAGTAAGGTTAAGTTAGGTTAAGTTTGGTTAAGTTAGGTTAAGTAAGGTTCAGTTAGGTTAAGTTAGGTTAAGTAAGGTTAAGTTAGGTTAAGTTAGATTAAGTTAGGTTAAGTTAGGTTAGGTTAGGTTATGTTTGGTTATGTTAGGTTAAGTTAGGTTAGGTTAAGTTAGGTTAAGTTAGGTTAAGTTAGGTTAGGTTAATTTAAGTTAAGGTAAGTTAGGTTAAGTTAAGTTAGGCTAAGTAAGGTTTGGTTAAGTTAAGTTAGGTTAAGTAAGGTTAGGTTAAGTTAGGTTAGGTTAAGTTAGGTTAAGTTAGGTTAAGTTAGGTTAAGTTGGGTTAAGATAGGTTAAGTTAGATTAAGTTAGGTTAAGTTAGGTTAAGTTAGGTTAAGTTAGGTTAGGTTATGTTAGGTTATGTTAGGTTATGTTAGGTTAAGTTAGGTTAAGTTAGGTTAAGTTAGGTTAAGTTAGGTTAAGTTAGTTTAAGTTAGGTTAAGTTAGTTTAAGTTAGCTTAGGTTATGTTAGGTTAAGTTAGATTAGGTTATGTTAGGTTAAGTTAGGTTAAGTTAGGTTAGGTTAAGTTAAGTTAGGTTAAATTAGGTTAGGTTAAGTTAGGTTAAGTTTGGTTAAGTTAGGTTAAGTAAGGTTAAGTTAGGTTAAGTTAGGTTAAGTTAGGTTAAGTTGAGTTAAGTTAAGTTAAGTTAGGTTAAGTTAGGTTAAGTTAAGTTAGGTTAAGTTAAGTTAGGTTAAGTTAAGTTAGGTTAAGTTAAGTTAGGTTAAGATAAGTTAGGTTAAGTTAAGTTAGGTTAAGTTATATTAGGTTAAGTAGTTAAGTAGTTAAGAGTAGATTAGAGCAGACTAGAGTAGATTAGAGTAGATTAGAGTAGATTAGAGTAGATTAGAGTAGATTAGAGTAGATTAGAGTAGATTAGAGTAGATTAGAGTAGATTAGAGTAGATTAGAGTAGATTAGAGTAGATTAGAGTAGATTAGAGTAGATTAGAGTAGATTAGAATGAATTAGAGTAGATTAGAGTAGATTAGAGTAGATTAGAGTAGCTTAGAGTAGCTTAGAGTAGATTAGAGTAGATTAGAGTAGCTTAGAGTAGATTAGAGTAGATTAGAGTAGATTAGAGTAGATTAGAGTAGATTAGAGTAGATTAGAGTAGATTAGAGTAGATTAGAATGGATTAGAGTAGATTAGAGTAGATTAGAGTAGATTAGAGTAGCTTAGAGTAGCTTAGAGTAGATTAAAGTAGCTTAGAGTAGATTAGAGTAGATTAGAGTAGATTAGAGTAGATTAGAGTAGATTAGAGTAGATTAGAGTAGATTAGAGTAGATTAGAGTAGATTAGAGTAGATTAGAGTAGATTAGAATGAATTAGAGTAGATTAGAGTAGATTAGAGTAGTTTAGAGTAGCTTAGAGTAGCTTAGAGTAGATTAGAGTAGATTAGAGTAGCTTTGAGTAGATTAGAGTAGATTAGAGTAGATTAGAGTAGATTAGAGTAGATTAGAGTAGATTAGAGTAGATTAGAGTAGATTAGAATGGATTAGAGTAGATTAGAGTAGATTAGAGTAGCTTAGAGTAGCTTAGAGTAGATTAAAGTAGCTTAGAGTAGATTAGAGTAGATTAGAGTAGATTAGAGTAGATTAGAGTAGATTAGAGTAGATTAGAGTAGATTAGAGTAGATTAGAGTAGATTAGAATGGATTAGAGTAGATTAGAGTAGATTAGAGTAGCTTAGAGTAGCTTAGAGTAGATTAAAGTAGCTTAGAGTAGATTAGAGTAGATTAGAGTAGATTAGAGTAGATTAGAGTAGATTAGAGTAGATTAGAGTAGATTAGAGTAGATTAGAGTAGATTAGAGTAGATTAGAGTAGATTAGAGTAGATTAGAGTAGATTAGAGTAGATTAGAGCAGATTAGAGCAGACTAGAGTAGATTAGAGTAGATTAGAGTAGATTAGAGTAGATTAGAGTAGATTAGTGTAGCTTAGAATAGCTTAGAGTAGCTTAGAGTAGCTCAGAGTAGATTAGAGTGGATTAGAGTAGATTAGAGTAGATTAGAGTAGATTAGAGTAGATTAGAGTAGATTAGAGTAGATTAGAGTAGATTAGAGTAGGTTAGAGTAGATTAGAGTAGATTAGAGTAGATTAGAGTAGGTTAGAGTAGATTGGAGTAGATTGGAGTAGATTAGAGTAGATTAGAGTAGATTATAGTAGATTAGAGTAGATTAGAGTAGATTAGAGTAGATTAGAGTATATTAGAGTATATTAGAATAGATTAGAGTAGATTAGAGTAGATTAGAGTAGATTAGAGTAGATTAGAGTAGATTAGAGTAGATTAGAGTAGATTAGAGTAGATTAGTGTAGCTTAGAATTGCTTAGAGTAGCTTAGAGTAGCTTAGAGTAGATTAGAGTGGATTAGAGTAGATTAGAGTAGATTAGAGTAGATTAGAGTAGATTAGAGTAGATTAGAGTAGATTAGAGTAGATTAGAGTAGATTAGAGTAGATTAGAGTAGATTAGAGTAGATTAGAGTAGGTTAGAGTAGATTGGAGTAGATTGGAGTAGATTAGAGTAGATTAGAGTAGATTAGAGTAGATTAGAGTATATTAGAGTATATTAGAATAGACTAGAGTAGATTAGAGTAGATTAGAGTAGATTAGAGTAGATTAGAGTAGATTAGAGTAGATTAGAGTAGATTAGAGTAGATTAGAGTAGATTAGAGTAGATAAGAGTAGATTATAGTAGATTAGAGTAGATTAGAGTAGATTAGAGTAGATTAGAGTAGATTAGAGTAGATTAGAGTAGATTAGAGCAGATTAGAGTAGATTAGAGTAGATTAGAGTAGATTAGAGTAGATTAGAGTAGATTAGAGTAGATTAGAGTAGATTAGAGTAGATTAGAGTAGATTAGAGTAGATTAGAATGAATTAGAGTAGATTAGAGTAGATTAGAGTAGTTTAGAGTAGCTTAGAGTAGCTTAGAGTAGATTAGAGTAGATTAGAGTAGCTTTGAGTAGATTAGAGTAGATTAGAGTAGATTAGAGTAGATTAGAGTAGATTAGAGTAGATTAGAGTAGATTAGAGTAGATTAGAGTAGATTAGAGTAGATTAGAGTAGATTAGAATGGATTAGAGTAGATTAGAGTAGATTAGAGTAGCTTAGAGTAGCTTAGAGTAGATTAAAGTAGCTTAGAGTAGATTAGAGTAGATTAGAGTAGATTAGAGTAGATTAGAGTAGATTAGAGTATATTAGAGTAGATTAGAGTAGATTAGAGTAGATTAGAGTAGATTAGAGTAGATTAGAATGGATTAGAGTAGATTAGAGTAGATTAGAGTAGCTTAGAGTAGCTTAGAGTAGATTAAAGTAGCTTAGAGTAGATTAGAGTAGATTAGAGTAGATTAGAGTAGATTAGAGTAGATTAGAGTAGATTAGAGTAGATTAGAGTAGATTAGAGTAGATTAGAGTAGATTAGAGTAGAATAGAGCAGATTAGAGCAGACTAGAGTAGATTAGAGTAGATTAGAGTAGATTAGAGTAGATTAGAGTAGATTAGTGTAGCTTAGAATAGCTTAGAGTAGCTTAGAGTAGCTCAGAGTAGATTAGAGTGGATTAGAGTAGATTAGAGTAGATTAGAGTAGATTAGAGTAGATTAGAGTAGATTAGAGTAGATTAGAGTAGATTAGAGTAGATTAGAGTAGATTAGAGTAGATTAGAGTAGGTTAGAGTAGATTGGAGTAGATTGGAGTAGATTAGAGTAGATTAGAGTAGATTATAGTAGATTAGAGTAGATTAGAGTAGATTAGAGTATATTAGAGTATATTAGAATAGATTAGAGTAGATTAGAGTAGATTAGAGTAGATTAGAGTAGATTAGTGTAGCTTAGAATTGCTTAGAGTAGCTTAGAGTAGCTTAGAGTAGATTAGAGTGGATTAGAGTAGATTAGAGTAGATTAGAGTAGATTAGAGTAGATTAGAGTAGATTAGAGTAGATTAGAGTAGATTAGAGTAGATTAGAGTAGGTTAGAGTAGATTGGAGTAGATTGGAGTAGATTAGAGTAGATTAGAGTAGATTAGAGTAGATTAGAGTAGATTAGAGTATATTAGAGTATATTAGAATAGACTAGAGTAGATTAGAGTAGATTAGAGTAGATTAGAGTAGATTAGAGTAGATTAGAGTAGATTAGAGTAGATTAGAGTAGATTAGAGTAGATTAGAGTAGATTAGAGTAGATTAGAGTAGATTAGAGTAGATTAGAGTAGATAAGAGTAGATTATAGTAGATTAGAGTAGATTAGAGTAGATTAGAGTAGATTAGAGTAGATTAGAGTAGATTAGAGTAGATTAGAGTAGATTAGAGCAGATTAGAGTAGATTAGAGTAGATTAGAGTAGATTAGAGTAGATTAGAGTAGATTAGAGTAGATTAGAGTAGATTAGAGTAGATTAGAGTAGATTAGAGTAGATTAGAGTAGATTAGTGTAGATTAGAGTAGATTAGAGTAGATTAAAGTAGATTAGAGTAGATTAGAGTAGATTAGAGTAGATTAGAGTAGATTAGAGTAGATTAGAGTAGATTAGAGTAGATTAGAGTAGATTAGAGTAGATTAGAGTAGATTAGAGTAGATTAGAGTAGCTTAGAGTAGATTAAAGTAGATTAGAGTAGATTAGAGTAGATTAGAGTAGATTAGAGTAGATTAGAGTAGATTAGAGTAGGTTAGAGTAGATTAGAGTAGATTAGAGTAGATTAGAGTAGCGTTGAGTAGCTCAGAGTAGCTTAGAGTAGCTTAGAGAAGATTAAAGTAGATTAGAGTAGATTAGAGTAGATTAGAGTAGATTAGAGTATATTAGAGTAGATTAGAGTAGATTAGAATAGATTAGAGTAGATTAGAATAGATTAGAGTAGATTAGAGTAGATTAGAGTAGATTAGAGTAGATTAGAGTAGATAAGTGTAGATTAGAGTAGATTAGAGTAGATTAGAGTAGATTAGAGTAGATTAGAGTAGATTAGAGTAGATTAAAGTAGATTAGAGTAGATTAGAGTAGATTAGAGTAGATTAGAGTAGATTAGTGTAGATTAGAGTAGATTAGAGTAGATTAGAGTAGATTAGAGTAGATTAGAGTAGATTAGAGTAGATTAGAGTAGATTAGAGTAGATTAGAGTAGATTAGAGTAGATTAGAGTAGATTAGAGTAGATTAGAATAGATTAGAGTAGATTAGAGTAGATTAGAGTAGATTAGAGTAGATTAGAGTATATTAGAGTAGATTAGAGTAGATTAGAGTAGCTAAGAGTAGATTAAAGTAGATTAGAGTAGATTAGAGTAGATTAGAGTAGATTAGAATAGATTAGAGTAGATTAGAATAGATTAGAGTAGATTAGAGTAGATTAGAGTAGATTAGAGTAGATTAGAGTAGATTAGAGTAGATTAGAGTAGATTAGAGTAGATTAGAGTAGATTAGAGTAGATTAGAGTAGATTAGAGTAGATTAGAGTAGATTAGAATAGATTAGAGTAGAGTAGAATAGATTAGAGTAGATTAGAGTAGATAAGAGTAGATTAGAGTAGATTAGAGTAGATTAGAGTAGATTAGAGTAGATTAGAGTAGATTAGAGTAGATTAGAGTAGATTAGAATAGATTAGAGTAGATTAGAGTAGATTAGAGTAGATTAGAGTAGATTAGAGTAGATTAGAGTAGATTAGAGTAGATTAGAGTAGATTAGAGTAGATTAGAGTAGACTAGAGTAGATTAGAATAGATTAGAGTAGATTAGAGTAGATTAGAGTAGATTAGAGTAGATTAGAATAGATTAGAGTAGATTAGAAGAGATTAGAGTAGATTAGAGTAGATTAGAGTAGATTAGAGTAGATTAGAGTAGATTAGAGTAGATTAGAGTAGATTAGAGTAGATTAGAGTAGATTAGAGTAGATTAGAGTAGATTAGAGTAGATTAGAGTAGATTAGAAGTAGATTAGAGTAGATTAGAGTAGATTAGAGTAGATTAGAGTAGATTAGAATAGATTAGAGTAGATTAGAGTAGATTAGAGTAGATTAGAGTAGATTAGAGTAGATTAGAGTAGATTAGAGTAGATTAGAGTAGATTAGAGTAGATTAAAATAGATTAGAGTAGATTAGAATAGATTAGAGTAGATTAGAGTAGATTAGAGTAGATTAGAGTAGATTAGAGTAGATTAGAGTAGATTAGAGTAGATTAGAGTAGATTAGAGTAGATTAGAGTAGATTAGAGTAGATTAGAGTAGATTAGAGTAGATTAGAGTAGCTTAGAGTAGATTAAAGCAGATTAGAGTAGATTAGAGTAGATTAGAGTAGATTAGAGTAGATTAGAGTAGATTAGAGTAGATTAGAGTAGATTAGAGTAGATTAGAGTAGATTAGAGTAGATTAGAGTAGATTAGAGTAGATTAGAGTAGATTAGAGTAGATTAGAGTAGCTTAGAGTAGATTAGAGTAGATTAGAGTAGCTTAGAGTAGATTAAAGTAGATTAGAGTAGATTAGAGTAGATTAGAGTAGATTAGAGTAGATTAGAGTAGATTAGAGTAGATTAGAGTAGATTAGAGTAGATTAGAGTAGCGTTGAGTAGCTCAGAGTAGCTTAGAGTAGCTTAGAGAAGATTAAAGTAGATTAGAGTAGATTAGAGTAGATTAGAGTATATTAGAGTAGATTAGAGTAGATTAGAATAGATTAGAGTAGATTAGAATAGATTAGAGTAGATTAGAATAGATTAGAGTAGATTAGAGTAGATTGGAGTAGATTAGAGTAGATTAGAGTAGATTAGAGTAGATTAGAGTAGATTAGAGTAGATTAGAGTAGATTAGAGTAGATTAGAGTAGATTAGAATAGATTAGAGTAGATTAGAGTAGATTAGAGTAGATTAGAGTAGATTAGAGTAGATTAAAGTAGATTAGAGTAGATTAGAGTAGATTAGAGTAGATTAGAGTAGATTATAGTAGATTAGAGTAGATTAGAGTAGATTAGAGTAGATTAGAGTAGATTAGAGTAGATTAGAGTAGATTAGAGTAGATTAGAGTAGATTAGAGTAGATTAGAGTAGATTAGAGTAGATTAGAGTAGATTAAAGTAGATTAGAGTAGATTAGAGTAGATTAGAGTAGATTAGAGTAGATTAGAGTAGATTAGAGTAGAATAGAGTAGATTAGAGTAAGTTAGAGTAGATTAGAGTAGATTAGAGTAGCGTTGAGTAGCTCAGAGTAGCTTAGAGTAGTTTAGAGTAGCTTAGAGAAGATTAAAGTAGATTAGAGTAGATTAGAGTAGATTAGAGTAGATTAGAGTAGATTAGAGTAGATTAGAATAGATTAGAGTAGATTAGAGTAGATTAGAATAGATTAGAGTAGATTAGAGTAGATTAGAGTAGATTAGAGTAGATTAGAGTAGATTAGAGTAGATTAGAGTAGATTAGAGTAGATTAGAGTAGATTAGAGTAGATTAGAGTAGATTAGAGTAGATTAGAGTAGATTAGAGTAGATTAGAGTAGATTAGAGTAGATTAGAGTAGATTAGAGTAGATTAGAGTAGATTAGAGTAGATTAGAGTAAATTAGAGTAGATTAGAGTAAATTAGAGTAGATTAGAGTAGATTAGAGTAGATTAGAGTAGATTAGAGTAGCTTAGAGTAGATTAAAGTAGATTAGAGTAGATTAGAGTAGATTAGAGTAGGTTAGAGTAGATTAGAGTAGATTTTAGTAGCTTAGAGTAGATTAGAGTAGCTTAGAGTAGCTCAGAGTAGCTTAGAGTAGCTTAGAGAAGATTAAAGTAGATTAGAGTAGATTAGAGTAGATTAGAGTAGATTAGAGTAGATTAGAGTAGATTATAGTAGATTAGAGTAGATTAGAGTAGATTAGAATAGATAGGAGTAGATTGGAGTAGATTAGATTAGAGTAGATTAGAGTAGATTTGAGTAGATTAGATTAGAGTAGATTAGAGTAGATTAGAGTAGATTAGAGTAGATTAGAGTAGATTAGAGTAGATTATAGTAGACTAGAGTAGATTGGAGTACATTAGAGTAAGTTAGAGTAGGTTACAATAGGTTAGAGTAGATTAGAGTAGATTAGAGTAGATTGGAGTAGATTGGAGTAGATTGGAGTAGATTGGAGTAGATTGGAGTAGATTAGATTAGAGTTGATTAGAGTAGATTTGAGTAGATTAGAGTAGATTAGAGTAGATTAGAGTAGATTAGAGTAGATTAGAGTAGAATAGAGTAGATTAGAGTAGCTTAGAGTAGATTAAAGTACATTAGAGTAGATTAGAGTAGATTAGAGTAGATTAGAGTAGATTAGAGTAGATTAGAGTAGGTTAGAGTAGATTAGAGTAGCGTTGAGTACCTCAGAGTAGCTTAGAGTAGCTTAGAGAAGATTAAAGTAGATTAGAGTAGATTAGAGTAGATTAGAGTAGATTAGAGTAGATTAGAGTAGATTAGAGTAGATTAGAGTAGATTAGAGTAGATTAGAGTAGATTAGAGTAGATTAGAGTAGATTAGAGTAGATTAGAGTAGATTAGAGTAGATTAGAGTAGATTAGAGTAGATTAGAGAAGATTAGAGTAGATTAGAGTAGATTAGAGTAGATTAGAGTAGATTAGAGTAAATTAGAGTAGATTAGAGTAGATTAGAGTAGATTAGAGTAGATTAGAGTAGATTAGAGTAGATTAGAGTAGATTAGAGTAGATTAGAGTAGATTAGAGTAGATTAGAGTAGCGTTGAGTAGATTAGAGTAGATTAGAGTAGATTAGAGTAGCTTAGAGTAGCTGAGAGTAGATTAAAGTAGATTAGAGTAGATTAGAGTAGATTAGAGTAGATTAGAGTAGATTAGAGTAGATTAGAGTAGATTAGAGTAGATTAGAGTAGCTTAGAGTAGCTTAGAGTAGCTTAGAGTAGATTAGAGTAGATTAGAGTAGATTAGAGTAGATTAGAGTAGATTAGAGTAGATTAGAGTAGATTAGAGTAGATTAGAGTAGATTAGAGTAGATTAGAGTAGATTAGAGTAGATTAGAGTAGATTAGAGTAGATTAGAGTAGCTTAGAGTAGATTAAAGTAGATTAGAGTAGATTAGAGTAGATTGGAGTAGATTAGAGTAGGTTAGAGTAGATTAGAGTAGATTAGAGTAGCGTTGAGTAGCTCAGAGTAGCTTAGAGTAGCTTAGAGAGGATTAAAGTAGATTAGAGTAGCGTTGAGTAGCTCAGAGTAGCTTAGAGTAGCTTAGAGAGGATTAAAGTAGATTAGAGTAGATTAGAGTAGATTAGAGTAGATTAGAGTAGATTAGAGTAGATTAGAGTAGATTAGAATAGATTAGAGTAGATTAGAATAGATTAGAGTAGATTAGAGTAGATTAGAGTAGATTAGAGTAGATTAGAGTAGATTAGAGTAGATTAGAGTAGATTAGAGTAGATTAGAGTAGATTAGAGTAGATTAGAGTAGATTAGAGTAGATTAGAGTAGATTAGAGTAGATTAGAGTAGATTAGAGTAGATTAGAGTAGATTAGAGTAGATTAGAGTAGATTAGAGTAGATTAGAGTAGATTAGAGTAGATTAGAGTAGATTAGAGTAGATTAGAGTAGATTAGAGTAGATTAGAGTAGATTAGAGTAGATTAGAGTAGATTAGAGTAGATTAGAGTAGATTAGAGTAGATTAGAATAGATTAGAGTAAATAAGAATAGATTAGAGTAGATTAGAATAGATTAGAGTAGATTAGAGTAGATTAGAGTAGATTAGAGTAGATTAGAGTAGCTTAGAGTAGATTAAAGTAGATTAGAGTAGCTTAGAGTAGATTAAAGTAGATTAAAGTAGATTAGAGTAGATTAGAGTAGATTAGAGTAGGTTAGAGTAGATTAGAGTAGATTAGAGTAGCGTTGAGTAGCTCAGAGTAGCTTAGAGTAGCTTAGATAAGATTAAAGTAGATTAGAGTAGATTAGAGTAGATTAGAGTAGATTAGAGTAGATTAGAGTAGATTAGAGTAGATTAGAATAGATTAGAGTAGATTAGGATAGATTAGAGTAGATTAGAGTAGATTAGAGTAGATTAGAGTAGATTAGAGTAGATTAGAGTAGATTAGAGTAGATTAGAGTAGATTAGAGTAGATTAGAGTAGATTAGAGTAGATTAGAGTAGATTAGAGTAGATTAGAGTAGATTAGAGTAGATTAGAGTAGATTAGAGTAGATTAGAGTAGATTAGAGTAGATTAGAGTAGATTAGAGTAGATTAGAGTAGATTAGAGTAGATTAGAGTAGATTAGAGTAAATTAGAGTAGATTAGAGTAGATTAGAGTAGATTAGAGTAGATTAGAGTAGATTAGAGTAGCTTAGAGTAGATTAAAGTAGATTAGAGTAGATTAGAGTAGATAAGAGTAGATTAGAGTAGGTTAGAGTAGATTAGAGTAGCTTAGAGTAGCTTAGAGTAGATTAGAGTAGCTTAGAGTAGCTTAGAGTAGCTTAGAGAAGATTAAAGTAGATTAGAGTAGATTAGAGTAGATTAGAGTAGATTATAGTAGATTAGAGTAGATTAGAGTAGATTAGAATAGATTGGAGTAGATTAGATTAGAGTAGATTAGAGTAGATTAGAGTAGATTAGATTAGAGTAGATTAGAGTAGATTAGAGTAGATAAGAGTAGATTAGAGTAGATTAGAGTAGATTAGAGTAGATTATAGTAGACTAGAGTAGATTGGAGTAGATTAGATTAGAGTTGATTAGAGTAGATTAGAGTAGATTAGAGTAGATTAGAGTAGATTAGAGTAGATTAGAGTAGATTAGAGTAGATTAGAGTAGATTAGAGTAGATTAGAGTAGATTAGAGTAGATTAGAGTAGATTAGAGTAGATTAGATTAGATTAGATTAGATTAGAGTAGATTAGAGTAGAGTAGATTAGAGTAGATTAGAGTAGAGTAGATTAGAGTAGATTAGAGTAGATTAGAGTAGATTAGAGTAGATTAGAGTAGATTAGAGTAGATTAGAGTAGATTAGAGTAGATTAGAGTAGATTAGAGTAGATAAGAGTAGATTAGAGTAGATAAGTGTAGATTAGAGTAGATTAGAGTAGATTAGAGTAGATTAGAGTAGATTAGAGTAGATTAGAGTAGATTAGAGTAGATTAGAGTAGATTAGAGTAGATTAGAGTAGATTGGAGTAGATTAGAGTAGATTAGAGTAGATTAGAGTAGATTAGAGTAGATTAGAGTAGATTAGAGTAGATTAGAGTAGATTAGAGTAGATTAGAGTAGATTAGCGTAGATTAGAGTAGATTAGAGTAGATTAGAGTAGATTAGAGTAGATTAGAGTAGATTAGAGTAGATTAGAGTAGATTAGAGTAGATTAGAGTAGATTAGAGTAGATTAGAGTAGATTAGAGTAGATTAGAGTAGATTAGAGTAGATTAGAGTAGATTAGAGTAGATTAGAGTAGATTAGAGTAGATTAGAGTAGATTAGAGTAGATTAGAGTAGATTAGAGTAGATTAGAGTAGATTAGAGTAGCTTAGAGTAGATTAGAGTAGATTAGAGTAGATTAGAGTAGATTAGAGTAGATTAGAGTAGATTAGAGTAGATTAGAGTAGATTAGAGTAGATTAGAGTAGATTAGAGTAGATTAGAGTAGATTAGAGTAGATTAGAGTAGATTAGAGTAGATTAGAGTAGATTAGAGTAGATTAGAGTAGATTAGAGTAGCTTAGAGTAGATTAAAGTAGATTAGAGTAGATTAGAGTAGATTTGAGTAGATTAGAGTAGATTAGAGTAGATTAGAGTAGATTAGAGTAGATTAGAGTAGATTAGAGTAGCTTAGAGTAGATTAGAGTAGATTGGAGTAGATTGGAGTAGATTAGATTTGATTAGAGTAGATTAGAGTAGATTGGAGTAGATTGAAGTAGATTGGAGTAGATTAGAGTAGGTTAGGGTAGCTTAGAGTAGGTTAGAGTAGATTAGAGTAGATTAGAGTAGATTAGAGTAGGTTAGAGTAGATTAGAGTAGATTAGAGTAGATTAGAGTAGATTAGAGTAGATTAGAATAGATTAGAGTAGATTAGAGTAGACTAGAGTAGATTAGAGTAGATTAGAGTAGATTAGAGTAGATTAGAGTAGATTAGAGTAGATTAGAGTAAATTAGAGTAGATTAGAGTAGATCAGAACAGATTAGAATAGATTAGAGTAGATTAGAGTAGATTAGAGTAGCTCAGAGTAGCTTAGAGTAGCTTAGAGAAGATTGAAGTAGATTAGAGAAGATTAAAGTAGATTAGAGTAGTTTAGAGTAGATTAGAGTAGATTAGAGTAGCTTAGAGTAGATTAGAGTAGATTAGAGTAGATTAGAGTAGATTAGAGTAGATTAGAGTAGATTAGAGTAGATTAGAGTAGATTAGAGTAGATTAGAGTAGCTTAGAGTAGCTTAGAGTAGCTTAGAGTAGATTAGAGTAGATTAGAGTAGATTAGAGTAGATTAGAGTAGCTTAGAGTTCTTAGAGTAGCTTAGAATAGATTAGAGTAGATTAGAGTAGATTAGAGCAGATTAGAGTAGATTAGTGTAGCTTAGAGTAGCTTAGAGTAGCTTAGAGTAGCTTAGAGTAGATTAGAGTAGATTAGAGTAGATTAGAGTAGATTAGAGTAGATTAGAGTAGATTAGAATGGATTAGAGTAGATTAGAGTAGATTAGAGTAGCATAGAGTAGCTTAGAGTAGCTTAGAGTAGATTACAGTAGCTTAGAGTAGATTAGAGTAGATTAGAGTAGATTAGAGTAGATTAGAGTAGATTAGAGTAGATTAGAGCAGACTAGAGTAGATTAGAGTAGATTAGAGTAGATTAGAGTAGATTAGAGTAGCTTAGAGTAGATTAGAGTAGATTAGAGTAGATTAGAGCAGATTAGAGCAGACTAGAGTAGATTAGAGTAGATTAGAGTAGATTAGAGTAGATTAGAGTAGATTAGAGTAGATTAGAGTAGATTAGAGTAGATTAGAGAGGATTAGAATGGATTAGAGTAGATTATAGTAGATTAGAGTAGCTTAGAGTAGCTTAGAGTAGATTAAAGTAGCTAAGAGTAGATTAGAGTAGATTAGAGTAGATTAGAGTAGATTAGAGTAGATTAGAGTAGATTAGAATGAATTAGAGTAGATTAGAGTAGATTAGAGTAGTTTAGAGTAGCTTAGAGTAGCTTAGAGTAGATTAGAGTAGATTAGAGTAGCTTTGAGTAGATTAGAGTAGATTAGAGTAGATTAGAGTAGATTAGAGTAGATTAGAGTAGATTAGAGTAGATTAGAGTAGATTAGAGAAGATTAGAATGGATTAGAGTAGATTAGAGTAGATTAGAGTAGCTTAGAGTAGCTTAGAGTAAATTAAAGTAGCTAAGAGTAGATTAGAGTAGATTAGAGTAGATTAGAGTAGATTAGAGTAGATTAGAGTAGATTAGAGTAGATTAGAGTAGATTAGAGTAGATTCGAGTAGATTAGAGTAGATTAGAATGGAATAGAGTAGATTAGAGTAGCATAGAGTAGCTTAGAGTAGATTACAGTAGCTTAGAGTAGATTAGAGTAGATTAAAGTAGCTAAGAGTAGATTAGAGTAGATTAGAGTAGATTAGAGTAGATTAGAGTAGATTAGAGTAGATTAGAGTAGATTAGAGTAGATTCGAGTAGATTAGAGTGGATTAGAATGGATTAGAGTAGATTAGAGTAGATTAGAGTAGCATAGAGTAGCTTAGAGTAGATTACAGTAGCTTAGAGTAGATTAGAGTAGATTAGAGTAGATTAGAGTAGATTAGAGTAGATTAGAGTAGATTAGAGTAGATTAGAGTAGATTAGAGTAGATTAGAGTAGATTAGAGCAGACTGGAGTAGATTAGAGTAGATTAGAGTAGATTAGAGTAGATTAGAGTAGCTTAGAGTAGATTAGAGTAGATTAGAGTAGATTAGAGTAGATTAGAGCAGATTAGAGCAGACTAGAGTAGATTAGAGTAGATTAGAGTAGATTAGAGTAGATTAGAGTAGATTCGAATAGATTCGAGTAGATTCGAGTAGATTCGAGTAGATTCGAGTAGATTAGAGTAGATTAGAGTAGATTAGAGTAGATTATAGTAGGTTAGAGTAGATTAGAGTAGATTAGAGTAGATTAGAGTAGATTGGAGTAGATTAGAGTAGATTAGAGTAGATTAGAGTAGATTAGAGTAGATTAGAGTAGATTAGAGTAGATGAGAGTAGATGAGAGTAGATTAGAGCAGATTAGAGTAGATTAGAGTAGATTAGAGTAGATTAGAGTAGATTAGAGTAGATTAGAGTAGATTAGAATAGATTAGAATAGATTAGAGTAGATTAGAGTAGATTAGAGTAGATTAGAGTAGATTAGAGTAGCTTAGAGTAGATTAGAGTAGCTTAGAGTAGATTAGAGTAGCTTAGAGTAGATTAAAGTAGATTAGAGTAGATTAGAGTAGATTAGAGTAGATTAGAGTAGATTAGAGTAGATTAGAGTAGTTTAGAGTAGATTAGAGTAGATTAGAGTAGATTAAAGTAGATTCGAGAAGATTCGAGTAGATTCGAGTAGATTCGAGTAGATTCGAGTAGATTCGAGTAGATTCGAGTAGATTAGAGTAGATTAGAGTAGATTCGAGTAGATTAGAGTAGATTAGTGAAGATTAGAGTAGATTAGAGTAGATTAGAGTAGATTAGAGTAGATTAGAGTAGATTAGAGTAGATTAGAGTAGATTAGAGTAGATTAGAGTAGATTAGAGTAGATTAGAGTAGATTAGAGTAGATTAGAGTAGATTAGAGTAGATTAGAGTAGATTAGAATAGATTAGAATAGATTAGAGTAGATTAGAGTAGCTTAGAGTAGCTTAGAGTAGCCTAGAGTAGCTTAGAGTAGATTAAAGTAGATTAGAGTAGATTAGAGTAGTTTAGAGTAGATTAGAGTAGATTAGAGTAGATTAGAGTAGATTAGAGTAGATTAGAGTAGATTAGAATAGATTAGAATAGATTAGAGTAGCTTAGAGTAGCTTAGAGTAGCCTAGAGTAGCTTAGAGTAGATTAAAGTAGATTAGAGTAGATTAGAATAGATTAGAGTAGTTTAGAGTAGATTAGAGTAGATTAGAGTAGATTAGAGTAGATTAGAGTAGATTAGAGTAGATTAGAGTAGATTAGAATAGATTAGAATAGATTAGAATAGATTAGAATAGATTAGAGTAGATTAGAGTAGATTAGAGTAGCTTAGAGTAGATTAGAGTAGCTTAGAGTAGATTAGAGTAGCTTAGAGTAGCTTAGAGTAGCTTAGAGTAGCTTAGAGTAGATTAGAGTAGATTAGAGTAGATTAGAGTAGATTAGAGGAGATTAGAGTAGATTAGAGTAGATTAGAGTAGATTAGAGTAGTTTAGAGTAGATTAGAGTAGATTAGAGTAGATTAGAGTAGATTAGAGTAGGTTTGAGTAGATTAGAGTAGATTAGAGTAGATTAGAGTAAATTAGAGTAGATTATAGTAGATTAGAGTAGATTGGAGTAGATTAGAGTAGGTTAGAGTAGGTTAGAGTAGGTTAGAATAGGTTAGAGTAGATTAGAGTAGATTAGAGAAGATTGGAGTAGATTGGAGTAGATTAGAGTAGATTAGAATAGATTAGAGTAGATTAGAGTAGCTTAGAGTTCTTAGAGTAGCTTAGAATAGATTAGAGTAGATTAGAGTAGATTAGTGTAGTTTAGAGTAGCTTAGAGTAGCTTAGTGTAGCTTAGAGTAGACTAGAGTAGATTAGAGTAGATTAGAGTAGATTAGAGTAGATTAGAGTAGATTAGAGTAGATTAGAGTAGATTAGAGTAGATTAGAGTAGATTAGAATAGATTAGAGTAGATTAGAGTAGATTAGATTAGATTAGAGTAGATTAGAGTAGATTAGAGTAGATTAGAGTAGATTAGAGTAGATTAGAGTAGATTAGAGTAGCTTAGAGTAGCTTAGAGTAGCTTAGAGAAGACTAAAGTAGATTAGAGTAGATTAGAGTAGATTAGAGTAGATTAGAGTAGATTGGAGTAGATTAGAGTAGATTAGAGTAGATTAGAGTAGATTAGAGTAGATTAGATTAGATTAGAGTAGATTAGAGTAAATTAGAGTAGATTAGAGTAGATTAGAATAGATTAGAATAGATTAGAATAGATTAGAATAGATTTGAATAGATTAGAATAGATTAGAGTAGATTAGAGTAGATTAGAGTAGATTAGAGTAGATTAGAAGAGATTAGAGTAGATTAGAGTAGCTTAGAGTAGCTTAGAGTAGCTTAGAGAAGATTAGAGTAGATTAGAGTAGATTAGAGTAGATTAGAGTAGATTAGAGTAGATTAGAATAGATTAGAGTAGATTAGAGTAGATTAGAGTAGATTAGAGTAGATTAGAGTAGATTAGAGTAGATTAGAGTAGATTAGAGTAGATTAGAGTAGATTAGAGTAGATTAGAGTAGATTAGAGTAGATTAGAGTAGATAAGAGCAGATTAGAGGAGATTAGAGGAGATTAGAGTAGATTAGAGTAGATTAGAGTAGATTAGAGTAGATTAGAGTAGATTAGAGTAGATTAGAGTAGATTAGAGTAGATTAGAGTAGATTAGAGTAGATTAGAGTAGATTAGAGTAGATTAGAGTAGATTAGAGTAGATAAGAGTAGATTAGAGTAGGTTAGAGTAGATTAGAGTAGATTAGGGTAGATTAGGGTAGATTAGAGTAGATTAGAGTAGATTAGAGTAGATTAGAGTAGATTAGAGTAGATTAGAGTAGATTAGAGTAGATTAGAGTAGATTAGAGTAGATTAGAGTAGATTAGAGTAGATTAGAGTAGATTAGAGTAGATTAGAGTAGATTAGAGTAGATTAGAGTAGATTAGAGTAGATTAGAGTAGCTTAAAGTAGATTAGAGTAGATTAGAGTAGATTAGAGTAGATTAGAGTAGATTAGAGTAGATTAGAGTAGATTAGAGTAGATTAGAGTAGGTTAGAGTAGATTAGAGTAGATTAGAGTAGCGTTGAGTAGCTCAGAGTAGCTTAGAGTAGCTTAGAGAAGATTAAAGTAGATTAGAGTAGATTAGAATAGATTAGAGTAGATTAGAATAGATTAGAGTAGATTATAATAGATTAGAGTAGATTAGAGTAGATTAGAGTAGATTAGAGTAGATTAGAGTAGATTAGAGTAGATTAGAGTAGATTAGAGTAGATTAGAGTAGATTAGAGTAGATTAGAGTAGATTAGAGTAGATTAGAGTAGATTAGAGTAGATTAGAGTAGATTAGAGTAGATTAGAGTAGATTAGAGTAGATTAGAGTAGATTAGAGTAGATTAGAGTAGATTAGAGTAGATTAGAGTAGATTAGAGTAGATTAGAGTAGATTAGAGTAGCTTAGAGTAGATTAGAGTAGATTAGAGTAGATTAGAGTAGATTAGAGTAGATTAGAGTAGATTAGAGTAGATTAGAGTAGATTAGAGTAGATTAGAGTAGATTTGAGTAGATTAGAGTAGATTAGAGTAGATTAGAGTAGATTAGAGTAGATTAGAGTAGATTAGAGTAGATTAGAGTAGATTAGAGTAGATTAGAATAGATTAGAGTAGATTAGAGTAGATTAGATTAGATTAGAGTAGATTAGAGTAGATTAGAGTAGATTAGAGTAGATTAGAGTAGATTAGAGTAGATTAGAGTAGCTTAGAGTAGCTTAGAGTAGCTTAGAGAAGACTAAAGTAGATTAGAGTAGATTAGAGTAGATTAGAGTAGATTAGAGTAGATTGGAGTAGATTAGAGTAGATTAGAGTAGATTAGAGTAGATTAGAGTAGATTAGATTAGATTAGAGTAGATTAGAGTAGATTAGAGTAGATTAGAGTAGATTAGAATAGATTAGAATAGATTAGAATAGATTAGAATAGATTTGAATAGATTAGAATAGATTAGAGTAGATTAGAGTAGATTAGAGTAGATTAGAGTAGATTAGAAGAGATTAGAGTAGATTAGAGTAGCTTAGAGTAGCTTAGAGTAGCTTAGAGAAGATTAGAGTAGATTAGAGTAGATTAGAGTAGATTAGAGTAGATTAGAGTAGATTAGAATAGATTAGAGTAGATTAGAGTAGATTAGAGTAGATTAGAGTAGATTAGAGTAGATTAGAGTAGATTAGAGTAGATTAGAGTAGATTAGAGTAGATTAGAGTAGATTAGAGTAGATTAGAGTAGATTAGAGTAGATTAGAGTAGATAAGAGCAGATTAGAGGAGATTAGAGGAGATTAGAGTAGATTAGAGTAGATTAGAGTAGATTAGAGTAGATTAGAGTAGATTAGAGTAGATTAGAGTAGATTAGAGTAGATTAGAGTAGATTAGAGTAGATTAGAGTAGATTAGAGTAGATTAGAGTAGATTAGAGTAGATAAGAGTAGATTAGAGTAGGTTAGAGTAGATTAGAGTAGATTAGGGTAGATTAGGGTAGATTAGAGTAGATTAGAGTAGATTAGAGTAGATTAGAGTAGATTAGAGTAGATTAGAGTAGATTAGAGTAGATTAGAGTAGATTAGAGTAGATTAGAGTAGATTAGAGTAGATTAGAGTAGATTAGAGTAGATTAGAGTAGATTAGAGTAGATTAGAGTAGATTAGAGTAGATTAGAGTAGATTAGAGTAGCTTAAAGTAGATTAGAGTAGATTAGAGTAGATTAGAGTAGATTAGAGTAGATTAGAGTAGATTAGAGTAGATTAGAGTAGATTAGAGTAGGTTAGAGTAGATTAGAGTAGATTAGAGTAGCGTTGAGTAGCTCAGAGTAGCTTAGAGTAGCTTAGAGAAGATTAAAGTAGATTAGAGTAGATTAGAATAGATTAGAGTAGATTAGAATAGATTAGAGTAGATTATAATAGATTAGAGTAGATTAGAGTAGATTAGAGTAGATTAGAGTAGATTAGAGTAGATTAGAGTAGATTAGAGTAGATTAGAGTAGATTAGAGTAGATTAGAGTAGATTAGAGTAGATTAGAGTAGATTAGAGTAGATTAGAGTAGATTAGAGTAGATTAGAGTAGATTAGAGTAGATTAGAGTAGATTAGAGTAGATTAGAGTAGATTAGAGTAGATTAGAGTAGATTAGAGTAGATTAGAGTAGATTAGAGTAGATTAGAGTAGCTTAGAGTAGATTAGAGTAGATTAGAGTAGATTAGAGTAGATTAGAGTAGATTAGAGTAGATTAGAGTAGATTAGAGTAGATTAGAGTAGATTAGAGTAGATTTGAGTAGATTAGAGTAGATTAGAGTAGATTAGAGCAGATTAGAGTAGATTAAAGTAGACTAGAGTAAATTAGAGTAGATTAGAGTAGATTAGAGTAGATTAGAGTAGATTAGAGTAGATTAGAGTAGATTAGAGTAGCTTAGAGTAGATTAAAGTAGATTAGAGTAGATTAGAGTAGATTAGAGTAGATTAGAGTAGATTAGAGTAGATTAGAGTAGATTTGAGTAGATTTGAGTAGATTAGAGTAGATTAGAGTAGATTAGAGTAGCTTAGAGTAGATTAGAGTAGATTGGATTAGATTGGAGTAGATTGGAGTAGATTAGATTAGATTAGAGTAGATTAGAGTAGATTGGAGTAGATTGGAGTAGATTGGAGTAGATTAGAGTAGGTTAGGGTAGGTTAGAGTAGATTAGAGTAGATTAGAGTAGATTAGAGTAGATTAGAGTAGATTAGAGTAGATTAGAGTAGATTAGAGTATATTAGAGTAGATTAGAGTAGATTAGAGTAGATTAGAGTAGATTAGAGTAGATTAGAGTAGATTAGAGTAGATTAGAGTAGATTAGAGTAGATTAGAGTAGATTAGAGTAGATTAGAGTAGATTAGAATAGATTAAAATAGATTAGAGTAGATTAGAGTAGCTCAGAGCAGCTTAGAGTAGCTTAGAGAAGATTAAAGTAGATTAGAGAAGATTAAAGTAGATTAGAGTAGATTAGAGTAGATTAGAGTAGATTAGAGTAGCTTAGAGTAGATTAGAGTAGATTAGAGTAGATTAGAGTAGATTAGAGTAGATTAGAGTAGATTAGAGTAGATTAGAGTAGATCAGAGTAGATTAGAGTAGATTAGAGTAGATTAGAGTAGATTAGAGTAGATTAGAGTAGATTAGATTAGATTTGATTAGATTAGATTAGATTAGATTAGATTAGATTAGAGTGAAAAGTAAATTAAAGTGAAAAGTAAATTCAAGTGAAAAGTAAATTAAAGTGAAAAGTAAATTAAAGTGAAAAGTAAAGTAAAGTGAAAAGTAAAGTAAAGTGAAAAGTAAAGTAAAGTGAAAAGTAAAGTAAAGTGAAAAGTAAAGTAAAGTGAAAAGTAAAGTAAAGTGAAAAGTAAAGTAAAGTGAAAAGCAAAGTAAAGTGAAAAGCAAAGTAAAGTGAAAAGCAAAGTAAAGTGAAAAGCAAAGTAAAGTGAAAAGCAAAGTATAGTGAAAAGCAAAGTAAAGTGAAAAGCAAAGTAAAGTGAAAAGCAAAGTAAAGTGAAAAGCAAAGTAAAGTGAAAAGCAAAGTAAAGTGAAAAGCAAAGTAAAGTGAAAAGCAAAGTAAAGTGAAAAGCAAAGTAAAGTGAAAAGTAAAGTAAAGTGAAAAGTAAAGTAAAGTGAAAAGTAAAGTAAAGTGAAAAGTAAAGTAAAGTGAAAAGTAAAGTAAAGTGAAAAGTAAAGTAAAGTGAAAAGTAAAGTAAAGTGAAAAGTAAAGTAAAGTGAAAAGTAAAGTAAAGTGAAAAGTAAAGTAAAGTGAAAAGTAAAGTAAAGTGAAAAGTAAAGTAAAGTGAAAAGTAAAGTAAAGTGAAAAGTAAAGTAAAGTGAAAAGTAAAGTAAAGTGAAAAGTAAAGTAAAGTGAAAAGTAAAGTAAAGTGAAAAGTAAAGTAAAGTGAAAAGTAAAGTAAAGTGAAAAGTAAAGTAAAGTGAAAAGTAAAGTAAAGTGAAAAGTAAAGTAAAGATTAGATTAGATTGGGATTGGGATTGGGATTGGGATTGGGATTGGGATTGGGATTGGGATTGGGATTGGGATTGGGATTGGGATTGGGATTGGGATTGGGATTGGGATTGGGATTGGGATTGGGATTTGGGATTTGGGATTTGGGATTTGGGATTGGGATTGGGATTGGGATTGGGATTGGGATTGGGATTGGGATTGGGATTGGGATTTGGGATTGGGATTGGGATTGGGATTGGGATTGGGATTGGGATTGGGATTGGGATTGGGATTGGGATTGGGATTGGGATTGGGATTGGGATTGGGATTGGGATTTGGGATTTGGGATTTGGGATTTGGGATTGGGATTGGGATTTGGGATTTGGGATTGGGATTGGGATTGGGATTGGGATTTGGGATTTTGGATTGGGATTGGGATTGGGATTGGGATTTGGGATTTGGGATTGGGATTGGGATTTGGGATTGGGATTGGGATTGGGATTGGGATTGGGATTTGGGATTTGGGATTTGGGATTTGGGATTTGGGATTTGGGATTTGGGATTTGGGATTTGGGATTTGGGATTTGGGATTTGGGATTTGGGATTTGGGATTTGGGATTTGGGATTTGGGATTTGGGATTTGGGATTTGGGATTTGGGATTTGGGATTTGGGATTTGGGATTTGGGATTTGGGATTTGGGATTTGGGATTTGGGATTTGGGATTTGGGATTTGGGATTTGGGATTTGGGATTTGGGATTTGGGATTTGGGATTTGGGATTTGGGATTTGGGATTTGGGATTTGGGATTTGGGATTTGGGATTTGGGATTTGGGATTTGGGATTTGGGATTTGGGATTTGGGATTTGGGATTTGGGATTTGGGATTTGGGATTTGGGATTTGGGATTTGGGATTTGGGATTTGGGATTTGGGATTTGGGATTTGGGATTTGGGATTTGGGATTTGGGATTTGGGATTTGGGATTTGGGATTTGGGATTTGGGATTTGGGATTTGGGATTTGGGATTTGGGATTTGGGATTTGGGATTTGGGATTGGGATTGGGATTGGGATTGGGATTGGGATTGGGATTGGGATTGGGATTGGGATTGGGATTGGGATTGGGATTGGGATTGGGATTGGGATTGGGATTGGGATTGGGATTTGGGATTGGGATTTGGGATTGGGATTTGGGATTGGGATTTGGGATTGGGATTTGGGATTGGGATTTGGGATTGGGATTGGGATTGGGATTGGGATTGGGATTGGGATTGGGATTGGGATTGGGATTGGGATTGGGATTGGGATTGGGATTGGGATTGGGATTGGGATTGGGATTGGGATTGGGATTGGGATTGGGATTGGGATTGGGATTGGGATTGGGATTGGGATTGGGATTGGGATTGGGATTGGGATTGGGATTGGGATTGGGATTGGGATTGGGATTGGGATTGGGATTGGATTGGGATTGGGATTGGGATTGGGATTGGGATTGGGATTGGGATTGGGATTGGGATTGGGATTGGGATTGGGATTGGGATTGGGATTGGGATTGGGATTGGGATTGGGATTGGGATTGGGATTGGGATTGGGATTGGGATTGGGATTGGGATTGGGATTGGGATTGGGATTGGGATTGGGATTGGGATTGGGATTGGGATTGGGATTGGGATTGGGATTGGGATTGGGATTGGGATTGGGATTGGGATTGGGATTGGGATTGGGATTGGGATTGGGATTGGGATTGGGATTGGGATTGGGATTGGGATTGGGATTGGGATTGGGATTGGGATTGGGATTGGGATTGGGATTGGGATTGGGATTGGGATTGGGATTGGGATTGGGATTGGGATTGGATTGGGATTGGGATTGGGATTGGGATTGGGATTGGGATTGGGATTGGGATTGGGATTGGGATTGGGATTGGGATTGGGATTGGGATTGGGATTGGGATTGGGATTGGGATTGGGATTGGGATTGGGTTGGGATTGGGGTTGGGATTGGGATTGGGATTGGGATTGGGATTGGGATTGGGATTGGGATTGGGATTGGGATTGGGATTGGGATTGGGATTGGGATTGGGATTGGGATTGGGATTGGGATTGGGATTGGGATTGGGATTGGGATTGGGATTGGGATTGGGATTGGGATTGGGATTGGGATTGGGATTGGGATTGGGATTGGGATTGGGATTGGGATTGGGATTGGGATTGGGATTGGGATTGGGATTGGGATTGGGATTGGGATTGGGATTGGGATTGGGATTGGGATTGGGATTGGGATTGGGATTGGGATTGGGATTGGGATTTGGGATTTGGGATTGGGATTGGGATTTGGGATTGGGATTGGGATTGGGATTGGGATTGGGATTGGGATTTGGGATTGGGATTTGGGATTGGGATTTGGGATTTGGGATTGGGATTTGGGATTGGGATTTGGGATTTGGGATTGGGATTTGGGATTGGGATTGGGATTGGGATTGGGATTTGGGATTTGGGATTTGGGATTTGGGATTTGGGATTTGGGATTTGGGATTTGGGATTTGGGATTTGGGATTTGGGATTTGGGATTTGGGATTTGGGATTTGGGATTTGGGATTTGGGATTTGGGATTTGGGATTTGGGATTTGGGATTGGGATTTGGGATTTGGGATTGGGATTGGGATTGGGATTGGGATTGGGATTGGGATTGGGATTGGGATTGGGATTGGGATTGGGATTGGGATTGGGATTGGGATTGGGATTGGGATTGGGATTGGGATTGGGATTGGGATTTGGGATTTGGGATTTGGGATTGGGATTTGGGATTTGGGATTGGGATTTGGGATTTGGGATTTGGGATTTGGGATTTGGGATTTGGGATTGGGATTTGGGATTGGGATTTGGGATTGGGATTTGGGATTTGGGATTGGGATTGGGATTGGGATTGGGATTGGGATTGGGATTTGGGATTTGGGATTTGGGATTTGGGATTTGGGATTTGGGATTTGGGATTTGGGATTTGGGATTTGGGATTTGGGATTTGGGATTTGGGATTTGGGATTTGGGATTTGGGATTTGGGATTTGGGATTTGGGATTTGGGATTTGGGATTTGGGATTTGGGATTTGGGATTTGGGATTTGGGATTTGGGATTTGGGATTTGGGATTTGGGATTTGGGATTTGGGATTTGGGATTTGGGATTTGGGATTTGGGATTTGCGATTTGCGATTTGGGATTTGCGATTTGGGATTTGGGATTTGGGATTTGGGATTTGGGATTTGGGATTTGGGATTTGGGATTTGGGATTTGGGATTTGGGGTTTGGGATTTGGGATTTGGGATTTGGGATTTGGGATTTGGGATTTGGGATTTGGGATTTGGGATTTGGGATTTGGGATTTGGGATTTGGGATTTGGGATTTGGGATTTGGGATTTGGGATTTGGGATTTGGGATTTGGGATTTGGGATTTGGGATTTGGGATTTGGGATTGGGATTGGGATTGGGATTTGGGATTGGGATTGGGATTGGGATTGGGATTTGGGATTTGGGATTTGGGATTTGGGATTTGGGATTTGGGATTTGGGATTTGGGATTTGGGATTTGGGATTTGGGATTTGGGATTTGGGATTGGGATTTGGGATTGGGATTGGGATTTGGGATTGGGATTGGGATTGGGATTGGGATTGGGATTGGGATTGGGATTGGGATTGGGATTGGGATTGGGATTTGGGATTTGGGATTTGGGATTTGGGATTTGGGATTTGGGATTTGGGATTTGGGATTTGGGATTTGGGATTTGGGATTTGGGATTTGGGATTTGGGATTTGGGATTTGGGATTTGGGATTTGGGATTTGGGATTTGGGATTTGGGATTTGGGATTTGGGATTTGGGATTTGGGATTTGGGATTTGGGATTTGGGATTTGGGATTTGGGATTTGGGATTGGGATTGGGATTGGGATTGGGATTGGGATTGGGATTTGGATTTGGGATTTGGGATTTGGGATTTGGGATTTGGGATTTGGGATTGGGATTTGGGATTTGGGATTTGGGATTTGGGATTTGGGATTTGGGACTTGGGATTTGGGACTTGGGACTTGGGATTTGGGATTGGGATTGGGATTGGGATTGGGATTGGGATTGGGATTGGGATTGGGATTGGGATTTGGGATTTGGGATTTGGGATTTGGGATTTGGGATTTGGGATTGGGATTTGGGATTTGGGATTTGGGATTTGGGATTGGGATTTGGGATTTGGGATTGGGATTTGGGATTGGGATTTGGGATTGGGATTTGGGATTTGGGATTGGGATTGGGATTGGGATTTGGGATTTGGGATTGGGATTTGGGATTGGGATTGGGATTGGGATTGGGATTGGGATTGGGATTGGGATTGGGATTGGGATTGGGATTGGGATTGGGATTGGGATTGGGATTGGGATTGGGATTGGGATTGGGATTGGGATTGGGATTGGGATTGGGATTGGGATTGGGATTGGGATTGGGATTGGGATTGAGATTGGGATTGGGATTGGGATTGGGATTGGGATTGGGATTGGGATTGGGATTGGGATTGGGATTGGGATTGGGATTGGGATTGGGATTGGGATTGGGATTGGGATTGGGATTGGGATTGGGATTGGGATTGGGATTGGGATTGGGATTGGGATTGGGATTGGGATTGGGATTGGGATTGGGATTGGGATTGGGATTGGGATTGGGATTGGGATTGGGATTGGGATTGGGATTGGGATTGGGATTGGGATTGGGATTGGGATTGGGATTGGGATTGGGATTGGGATTGGGATTGGGATTGGGATTGGGATTGGGATTGGGATTGGGATTGGGATTGGGATTGGGATTTGGGATTTGGGATTTGGGATTGGGATTGGGATTGGGATTTGGGATTTGGGATTGGGATTTGGGATTGGGATTGGGATTGGGATTGGGATTGGGATTGGGATTGGGATTGGGATTGGGATTGGGATTGGGATTTGGGATTTGGGATTTGGGATTTGGGATTTGGGATTTGGGATTTGGGATTGGGATTTGGGATTGGGATTTGGGATTGGGATTTGGGATTGGGATTTGGGATTGGGATTTGGGATTGGGATTTGGGATTGGGATTTGGGATTGGGATTGGGATTGGGATTGGGATTGGGATTGGGATTGGGATTGGGATTGGGATTGGGATTGGGATTGGGATTGGGATTGGGATTGGGATTGGGATTGGGATTGGGATTGGGATTGGGATTGGGATTGGGATTGGGATTGGGATTGGGATTGGGATTGGGATTGGGATTGGGATTGGGATTGGGATTGGGATTGGGATTGGGATTGGGATTGGGATTGGGATTGGGATTGGGATTGGGATTGGGATTGGGATTGGGATTGGGATTGGGATTGGGATTGGGATTGGGATTGGGATTGGGATTGGGATTGGGATTGGGATTGGGATTGGGATTGGGATTGGGATTGGGATTGGGATTGGGATTGGGATTTGGGATTTGGGATTGGGATTGGGATTTGGGATTGGGATTGGGATTTGGGATTTGGGATTGGGATTTGGGATTTGGGATTTGGGATTTGGGATTTGGGATTTGGGATTTGGGATTTGGGATTTGGGATTTGGGATTTGGGATTTGGGATTTGGGATTTGGGATTTGGGATTTGGGATTTGGGATTTGGGATTTGGGATTTGGGATTTGGGATTTGGGATTTGGGATTTGGGATTTGGGATTTGGGATTTGGGATTTGGGATTTGGGATTTGGGATTTGGGATTTGGGATTTGGGATTTGGGATTGGGATTTGGGATTTGGGATTTGGGATTTGGGATTTGGGATTTGGGATTTGGGATTTGGGATTTGGGATTTGGGATTTGGGATTTGGGATTGGGATTTGGGATTTGGGATTGGGATTTGGGATTGGGATTTGGGATTGGGATTTGGGATTTGGGATTTGGGATTTGGGATTGGGATTGGGATTGGGATTGGGATTGGGATTGGGATTGGGATTGGGATTGGGATTGGGATTGGGATTGGGATTGGGATTGGGATTGGGATTGGGATTGGGATTTGGGATTTGGGATTTGGGATTGGGATTGGGACTTGGGACTTGGGATTGGGACTTGGGATTGGGATTGGGATTGGGATTGGGATTGGGATTGGGATTTGGGACTTGGGATTTGGGACTTGGGACTTGGGATTGGGACTTGGGATTGGGACTTGGGATTGGGATTGGGATTGGGATTGGGATTGGGATTGGGATTGGGATTGGGATTGGGATTGGGATTGGGATTGGGATTGGGATTGGGATTGGGATTTGGGATTGGGATTTGGGATTGGGATTGGGATTGGGATTGGGATTGGGATTGGGATTGGGATTGGGATTGGGATTTGGGATTGGGATTGGGATTGGGATTGGGATTGGGATTGGGATTGGGATTGGGATTGGGATTGGGATTGGGATTGGGATTGGGATTGGGATTGGATTGGGATTGGGATTGGGATTGGGATTGGGATTGGGATTGGGGTTTGGGTTTGGGGTTTGGGGTTTGGGGTTTGGGGTTTGGGATTTGGGATTTGGGATTTGGGATTTGGGATTTGGGATTTGGGATTTGGGATTTGGGATTTGGGATTTGGGATTTGGGATTTGGGATTTGGGATTTGGGATTTGGGATTGGGATTTGGGATTTGGGATTTGGGATTTGGGATTTGGGATTGGGATTTGGGATTTGGGATTTGGGATTTGGGATTTGGGATTTGGGATTGGGATTTGGGATTTGGGATTTGGGACTTGGGATTTGGGACTTGGGACTTGGGACTTGGGATTGGGATTTGGGATTGGATTGGGATTGGGATTGGGATTGGGATTGGGATTGGGATTGGGATTGGGATTGGGATTGGGATTGGGATTGGATTGGATTGGGATTGGGATTGGGATTGGGATTGGGATTGGTGGATTGGGATTTGGGATTGGGATTGGGATTGGGATTGGGATTGGGATTGGGATTTGGGATTGGGATGATTGGATTTGGGATTGGGATTGGGATTGGTGGATTGGGATTGGGATTGGGATTGGGATTGGGATTGGGATTGGGATTGGGATTGGATTGGGATTGGGATTGGGATTGGGATTGGATTGGGATTGGGATTGGGATTGGGATTGGGATTGGGATTGGGATTGGGATTGGGATTGGGATTGGGATTGGGATTGGGGATTGGGATTGGGATTGGGATTGGGATTGGGATTGGGATTGGATTGGGATTGGGATTGGGATTGGGATTGGGATTGGGATTGGATTGGGATTGGGATTGGGATTGGGATTGGGATTGGGATTGGGATTGGGATTGGATTGGGATTGGGATTGGGATTGGGATTGGGATTGGGATTGGGATGGGATTGGGGATTGGGATTGGGATTGGGGATTGGGATTGGGATTGGATTGGGATTGGGATTGGGATTGGGATTGGGATTGGGATTGGGATTGGGATTGGGATTGGGATTGGGATTGGATTGGATTGGGATTGGGATTGGGATTGGATTGGATTGATTGGGATTGGGATTGGGATTGGGATTGGGAATTGGGATTGGGATTGGGATTGGGATTGAATTGGGATTGGGATTGGGATTGGGATTGGGATTGGGATTGGGATTGGGATTGGGATTGGGATTGGGATTGGGATTGGGATTGGGATTGGGATTGGGATTGGGATTGGGATTGGATTGGGATTGGGATTGGGATTGGGATTGGGATTGGGATTGGGATTGGATTGGGATTGGGATTGGGATTGGGATTGGGATTGGGATTGGGATTGGGATTGGGATTGGGATTGGGATTGGATTGGGATTGGGATTGGGATTGGGATTGGGATTGGGATTGGGATTGGGATTGGGATTGGGATTGGGATTGGGATTGGGATTGGGATTGGGATTGGGATTGGGATTGGGATTGGGATTGGGATTGGGATTGGGATTGGGATTGGGATTGGGATTGGGATTGGGATTGGGATTGGGATTGGGATTGGGATTGGGATTGGGATTGGGATTGGGATTGGATTGGGATTGGGATTGGGATTGGGATTGGGATTGGGATTGGGATTGGGATTGGGATTGGGATTGGATTGGGATTGGGATTGGGATTGGGATTGGGATTGGATTGGGATTGGGATTGGGATTGGGATTGGATTGGGATTGGGATTGGGATTGGGATTGGGATTGGGATTGGGATTGGGATTGGGATTTGGGATTTGGGATTGGGATTGGGATTTGGGATTTGGGATTGGGATTGGGATTGGGATTGGGATTGGGATTGGGATTGGGATTGGGATTGGGATTGGGATTGGGATTGGGATTGGGATTGGGATTGGGATTGGGATTGGGATTGGGATTTGGGATTTGGGATTTGGGATTTGGGATTGGGATTTGGGATTGGGATTTGGGATTGGGATTTGGGATTGGGATTTGGGATTGGGATTTGGGATTGGGATTTGGGATTGGGATTGGGATTGGGATTGGGATTGGGATTGGGATTGGGATTGGGATTGGGATTGGGATTGGGATTGGGATTGGGATTGGGATTGGGATTGGGATTGGGATTGGGATTGGGATTGGGATTGGGATTGGGATTGGGATTGGGATTGGGATTGGGATTGGGATTGGGATTGGGATTGGGATTGGGATTGGGATTGGGATTGGGATTGGATTGGGATTGGGATTGGGATTGGGATTGGGATTGGGATTGGGATTGGGATTGGGATTGGGATTGGGATTGGGATTGGGATTGGGATTGGGATTGGGATTGGGATTGGGATTGGGATTGGGATTGGGATTGGGATTGGGATTGGGATTGGGATTGGGATTGGGATTGGGATTGGGATTGGGATTGGGATTGGGATTGGGATTGGGATTGGGATTGGGATTGGGATTGGGATTGGGATTGGGATTGGGATTGGGATTGGATTGGGATTGGGATTGGGATTGGGATTGGGATTGGGATTGGGATTGGGATTGGGATTGGGATTGGGATTGGGATTGGGATTGGGATTGGGATTGGGATTGGGATTGGGATTGGGATTGGGATTGGGATTTGGGATTGGGATTGGGATTGGGATTTGGGATTGGGATTGGGATTGGGATTGGGATTGGGATTGGGATTGGGATTGGGATTGGGATTGGGATTGGGATTGGATTGGGATTGGGATTGGGATTGGGATTGGGATTGGGATTTGGGATTTGGGATTTGGATTTGGGATTGGGATTTGGATTGGGATTTGGGATTGGGATTTGGGATTGGGATTTGGATTGGGATTTGGATTGGGATTTGGGATTGGGATTGGGATTGGGATTGGGATTGGGATTGGGATTGGGATTGGATTGGGATTGGGATTGGATTGGATTGGGATTGGGATTGGGATTGGGATTGGGATTGGGATTGGGATTGGGATTGGGATTGGGATTGGGATTGGGATTGGGATTGGGATTGGGATTGGGATTGGGATTGGATTGGGATTGGGATTGGGATTGGGATTGGGATTGGGATTGGGATTGGGATTGGGATTGGGATTGGGATTGGGATTGGGATTTGGGATTTGGGATTTGGGATTTGGGATTTGGGATTGGGATTGGGATTTGGGATTGGATTTGGGATTTGGGATTTGGGATTGGGATTTGGGATTTGGGATTGGGATTTGGGATTGGGATTTGGGATTGGGATTTGGGATTTGGGATTGGGATTGGGATTGGGATTTGGGATTTGGGATTGGGATTGGGATTGGGATTGGATTGGGATTGGGATTGGGATTGGGATTGGGATTGGATTGGGATTGGGATTGGGATTGGGATTGGGATTGGGATTGGGATTGGGATTGGGATTGGGATTGGGATTGGGATTGGGATTGGGATTGGGATTGGGATTGGGATTGGGATTGGGATTGGGATTGGATTGGGATTGGGATTGGGATTGGGATTGGGATTGGGATTGGGATTGGGATTGGGATTGGGATTGGGATTGGGATTGGGATTGGATTGGGATTGGGATTGGGATTGGGATTGGGATTGGGATTGGATTGGGATTGGGATTGGGATTGGGATTGGGATTGGGATTGGGATTGGGATTGGGATTGGGATTGGGATTGGGATTGGATTGGGATTGGATTGGGATTGGGATTGGGATTGGGATTGGGATTGGGATTGGGATTGGGATTGGGATTGGGATTGGGATTGGGATTGGGATTGGGATTGGGATTGGGATTGGGATTGGGATTGGGATTGGGATTGGGATTGGGATTGGGATTGGGATTGGGATTGGGATTGGGATTGGGATTGGGATTGGGATTGGGATTGGATTGGGATTGGGATTGGGATTGGGATTGGGATTGGGATTGGATTGGGATTGGGATTGGGATTGGGATTGGGATTGGGATTGGGATTGGGATTGGGATTGGATTGGGATTGGGATTGGGATTGGGATTGGGATTGGGATTGGGATTGGATTGGGATTGGGATTGGGATTGGGATTGGGATTGGGATTGGATTGGGATTGGGATTGGGATTGGGATTGGGATTGGGATTGGATTGGGATTGGGATTGGGATTGGGATTGGGATTGGGATTGGGATTGGGATTGGGATTTGGGATTTGGGATTGGGATTGGGATTTGGGATTTGGGATTGGGATTGGGATTGGGATTGGGATTGGGATTGGGATTGGGATTGGGATTGGGATTGGGATTGGGATTGGGATTGGGATTGGGATTGGGATTGGGATTGGGATTGGGATTGGGATTTGGGATTTGGGATTTGGGATTGGGATTTGGGATTGGGATTTGGGATTGGGATTTGGGATTGGGATTTGGGATTGGGATTGGATTGGGATTGGGATTGGGATTGGGATTGGGATTGGATTGGGATTGGGATTGGGATTGGGATTGGGATTGGGATTGGGATTGGGATTGGGATTGGGATTGGGATTGGGATTGGGATTGGGATTGGGATTGGGATTGGGATTGGGATTGGGATTGGGATTGGGATTGGGATTGGGATTGGGATTGGGATTGGGATTTGGGATTTGGGATTGGGATTGGGATTGGGATTTGGGATTGGGATTGGGATTTGGGATTGGGATTTGGGATTGGGATTGGGATTGGGATTGGGATTGGGATTTGGGATTTGGGATTTGGGATTTGGGATTTGGGATTTGGGATTTGGGATTTGGGATTTGGGATTTGGATTTGGGATTTGGGATTTGGGATTTGGGATTTGGGATTTGGGATTTGGATTTGGGATTTGGGATTTGGGATTTGGGATTTGGGATTTGGGATTTGGGATTTGGGATTTGGGATTTGGGATTTGGGATTTGGGATTTGGGATTTGGGATTTGGGATTTGGGATTTGGGATTGGGATTGGGATTTGGGATTTGGGATTTGGGATTTGGATTTGGGATTTGGGATTTGGGATTTGGGATTGGGATTTGGGATTTGGATTTGGGATTTGGGATTTGGGATTTGGGATTTGGGATTTGGGATTTGGGATTTGGGATTTGGGATTTGGATTTGGGATTTGGGATTTGGGATTTGGGATTTGGGATTGGGATTTGGGATTTGGGATTTGGGATTTGGGATTGGGATTTGGGATTTGGGATTTGGGATTTGGGATTGGGATTTGGGATTTGGATTTGGGATTGGGATTTGGGATTGGGATTTGGGATTGGGATTGGGATTGGGATTGGGATTGGGATTGGGATTGGGATTGGGATTGGGATTGGGATTGGGATTGGATTGGGATTGGGATTGGGATTGGGATTGGGATTGGGATTGGGATTGGGATTGGGATTGGGATTGGGATTTGGGATTGGGATTTGGGATTGGGATTGGGATTTGGGATTGGGATTGGGATTTGGGATTGGGATTTGGGATTTGGGATTTGGGATTTGGGATTGGGATTGGGATTGGGACTTGGGACTTGGGATTGGGATTGGGACTTGGGATTGGGATTGGGATTGGGATTGGGATTGGGATTGGGATTTGGGACTTGGGATTTGGGACTTGGGACTTGGGATTTGGGACTTGGGACTTGGGACTTGGGACTTGGGATTGGGATTGGGATTGGGATTGGGATTGGGATTGGGATTGGGATTGGGATTGGGATTGGGATTGGGATTGGGATTGGGATTTGGGATTGGGATTGGGATTGGGATTTGGGATTGGGATTGGGATTGGGATTGGGATTGGGATTGGGATTGGGATTGGGATTGGGATTGGGATTGGGATTGGGATTTGGGATTGGGATTGGGATTGGGATTGGGATTGGGATTGGGATTGGGATTGGGATTGGGATTGGGATTGGGATTGGGATTGGGATTGGGATTGGGATTGGGGTTTGGGGTTTGGGGTTTGGGGTTTGGGGTTTGGGTTTGGGGTTTGGGGTTTGGGATTTGGGATTTGGGATTTGGGATTTGGGATTTGGGATTTGGGATTTGGGATTTGGGATTTGGGATTTGGGATTTGGGATTTGGGATTTGGGATTTGGGATTTGGGATTTGGGATTTGGGATTTGGGATTTGGGATTTGGGATTTGGGATTTGGGATTTGGGATTTGGGATTTGGGATTTGGGATTTGGGATTTGGGATTTGGGATTTGGGATTTGGGATTTGGGATTTGGGATTTGGGATTTGGGATTTGGATTTGGGATTTGGGATTTGGGATTTGGGATTTGGGATTTGGGATTTGGATTTGGGATTTGGGATTTGGGATTTGGGATTGGGATTTGGGATTTGGGATTTGGGATTTGGGATTTGGGATTTGGGATTTGGGATTTGGGATTTGGGATTTGGGATTTGGGATTTGGGATTTGGGATTTGGGATTTGGGATTTGGGATTTGGGATTTGGGATTTGGGATTTGGGATTTGGGATTTGGATTTGGGATTTGGGATTTGGGATTTGGGATTTGGGATTTGGGATTTGGGATTTGGGATTTGGGATTTGGGATTTGGGATTTGGGATTTGGGATTTGGGATTTGGGATTTGGGATTTGGGATTTGGGATTTGGGAATTGGGATTTGGGATTTGGGATTTGGGATTTGGGATTTGGGATTTGGGATTTGGGATTTGGGATTTGGGATTTGGGATTTGGGATTTGGGATTTGGGATTTGGGATTTGGGATTTGGGATTTGGGATTGGGATTTGGGATTTGGATTTGGGATTGGGGTTTGGGATTGGGATTGGGATTTGGGATTGGGATTGGGATTGGGATTGGGATTGGGATTGGGATTGGGATTGGGATTGGGATTGGGATTGGGATTGGGATTGGGATTGGGATTGGGATTGGGATTGGGATTGGGATTTGGGATTGGGATTGGGATTGGGATTGGGATTTGGGATTTGGGATTTGGGATTTGGGATTGGGATTGGGATTGGGATTTGGGATTGGGATTTGGGATTGGGATTTGGGATTGGGATTGGGATTTGGGATTGGGATTTGGGATTGGGATTGGGATTGGGATTGGGATTGGGATTGGGATTGGGATTGGGATTGGGATTGGGATTGGGATTGGGATTGGGATTGGGATTGGGATTTGGGATTGGGACTTGGGACTTGGGACTTGGGACTTGGGACTTGGGACTTGGGACTTGGGACTTGGGACTTGGGACTTGGGACTTGGGACTTGGGACTTGGGACTTGGGACTTGGGACTTGGGACTTGGGACTTGGGACTTGGGACTTGGGACTTGGGACTTGGGACTTGGGACTTGGGACTTGGACTA